>NC_059223.1:5510942-5545942 GCF_020615455.1 Coregonus clupeaformis | reverse complement strand
AGAGGGGAGGAGAGAGGGAGGAGAGAGGGAGGCAGGAGAGAGTGAAGGTGGAGCAGGTGATGTGGGATGAGGCCAGCCTGGTGAGAGATGGGCTGAATGGTTCCTCTCAGGAGTGCTGACAAATCCCCAGCTATTGATTTGGCGCTGGGCTGGCTGAGCACACGCCTCAAATGATCTCCAACTAAGCTCCTGTGAGTGCCCTTTTTGTTAATCCAAACAGCTGCAGCCAACCAGGTAAAGAAGCAGAACAACAGACAATTGTGGGTGACAAAGACATATATCAGGGGTGTCCTCCAAGCTCGTGAACAGAGTGTAAGGTATTGTCCTACAGGTGCATTTGGATACCTCATTTCTTGAGAACATGAGACTGATCCTCCTGTTTGTTTGTACGATAGAAGGGGGGTCAGTGCATACTGTGTGTGTGTGTGTCCAGCAGAAGCCATTGTCCAGGCTCCCTGGCCAGTGATTGACTCCCCGTGGCATTTGAGTATAGCTGACAGTCCCCCAGGTTCTGAGCCCTGGGTACGAATAAACAAGCCCAACTAGGGCTAGCGCTCCTCTAATCAGGCCTTCTTAGGCAGCACACAAACACACTCTGAATCACATCATACAGGGACAAACCCAGAGAACAACCACCACAGGACCACTGGGGAGCTCTGTGCTTCGTAAGGAGGCCACATTGAGCAGATTTATATGGTAGAAGCTTATGGGGGAAGGATGTTCAGCAGAGAAGTCAGCAGAGAGAATTGACTCTGTACGACTGGACTCCAAGAGAGACGCAACAGAGAGATTTATGAAAATAGTTGGTCAAAGCCTGTGCTATGCCGATCACTGCAATCATGCAAGACAACAAGAGAGAGATCATCTCTCTAGGAGTCTGAACAATGTAAAGCTGAGGAAAGGTCTGCATTACAGTGTACATGTACAAATAATCCAGCCTGGAGTTTACGCCTGCAGCTGAATGTCCAGGAGATGGCAGTGTCTTTCTGCTCCCTGTCTGATTGTCCAATGAGTAAATTCTGCTCACAGTGAAACCTTGACATTCATCAACAACATCACTATGCAAACTGAGAGACTATCAAAACAGGTTAAACCATCTAAAGAGAAACTCTATTAATCTCTTTTCCTCTGCTGATCCAACAATGGGGTAGGTTAGGAGGCTTATTACCAATATGTACAGTAGAAGGAGATGAATAGTACTAGTCATAGAGAAAGGTTGGTTATAAAAGCAATCCACCACTCAACTACATAAGCGCATGACCCTGTGTCCTTCCTGTTCTTTCACCTGTCCACAGGTCAGTTAGTCAGCCCAACGTGCAGGGTCAAAAACTGTGGCATGCTTTTTCTAGATATGGTCGCTTAGGGCCCCCAGGGCCACATATAGGGACCCAGTCAGGGTCTAAACTTACCGCTGAGAGAGTTAGAATAGTAGAATACACCAGGAAAATGCTGGAAATTTGGTTGTACATCAGCAAGTCTTCTTGTTATGTCAGTCATCATAGCCACCAATTAGCAATGTCAGCTAACAATTTTTTGGATTGGTAAATTTGTCTAGCTAAACTTGTAATAATCATGGCTGACACGACTCAGGAATGCAGGGTAAGACATGCCCAGGGGCCCTGGACTCCAGGCCTCCCATTGATTTTGTTAGTCACTCACTCAGATATCATTAACATGGCATGTTTATGTCATAATGAATCAGGTACCAATTTAAAACTGGAAAATAATTATCTCGCCTCCCATGGTAAAATTAGTAGAGTAGCAGGAAATATACTTTAAAAAGAAAAAGGAAATGATCCGCCATCAAGATAACACCAAAAGGTTTTGCTGTGAGGAGTGGTGTGGTACATTTTTATAGGTGCGGAAGCGAGATTATTTTTAGGTGAAGTCACAATTTCTATCAAAGTTTGGTGCCGACAGAGTGTAGACTATTGAACTTGATTATAGAATATGCGAAATGCATCCTCTCCAAATTCCAAGGGCCCCCTGTGCGAATACCACAGTGATTCAATTACGCCACTCTCCAGAAGCACAAAGATCCCCTGTGCTGCTCCTAATATTTTGCACTCCGACCCTGGTCGTGGTCACCTGACCAAAAGCTCAGGCTGAGAGGGAGATACTGTTTAATGGATGATGGAGGTATAGAGATCACCAGATCACCCTCCTGCAACAGGGTTTCCCAACTGGCGGCCCCGTGCTGAATTTTCCCCGTGGGTGGTTTTTTGGTCCCCAAGTTTTCTGCAGAGAAAAAAATTTGTGATATAAAGACTGTAAAAACACCAGAAATCAGCTCCAAGTGATTTTTTTAGGAAATCTGTTCCCAATATTCCCACACATAATGAGAGATACATGATCGACATACAAATGTTAGCAAGGTTTGAAATGATTATGTTATAGTCAAACTTATATCTGTTTGGGCGTCTCTACGGTCAATTTGTAGTCTACAAATTATTTGTAATTATGTTCTGGCCCCCAACCATCCGCTCAAGAAAAATTTGGTGGGCCCGCAGCTGAATCTACAGTTGATGATCCCTGCTCTATAATAAAATCATAACCCCCACCACCACCACCCCTGTGGATGTGTGGATGATGCAATCAGCAGCACCGCATCACTCCCAGCTACAATCCATGGGTAAAGCCATGGGATTCAACACAGAACCCAGGGCAGAAGGGTTCTCCCACCCCATCTCCTACCTCATCGTCCAACAACAACAGCTCCCCTCCAGCCTCTCACCACCAGTCTCACTCTTCCAGTCCCAGAGCGGGGCTTAAGGGGGGGGCTTGGGGCTTGGCTGTCCACCAGGGGCCTGTTTGTAAAGCCATCCACGCTGGGGATAGCTCTCTGCTCTCGGACCCCCAGGACAGGACCCATGCCTCTGAGAGAATAGAGAGATGGAGACACACCACAACAACAACAACAACAACAACACATTCTCACATGCTCATTCCATCACTCTTGAGAACATCTGTATACCTGTCAAGTCTATTTGACAATAAGTGGAAAGTGTAAATAAACCAAGAGTGACCGAGATAGCCGTAGATGAGGTGAAGTAACGCCTATTAATGGATCTGTTGTTATGTCATTTGGGTGTGTCGTCAGTCCCAGTCATCAGCATGTATGTATTATCTAACATGTCAGTGACTATGGGTGTTTATTGTATGTTCTGTATATGTTTATACACAAAAGCCCTGTAACGTATCAGTGGAAGTAATTCTATCTGAGTGAGTATGTCAGATGCATGTTGGCTTGGTTTTGTATTCAGCGTGCTGGTCTCACTAGTAAACACACCATAGGACCCATTAAAGAAGAGAGGATGAGAGAGAGGGAGGGTGGGTGGGAGGAAGGGAGAGAGAGAGATGGATGGTGGGAAGGATGGAGGGAGGGATGGATGTAGGAGTAGATGGAGGGAGGGAGGGAGGGAGGTAGGGAGGAGGAGGGAGAGAGAGAGAGAGATGAAACAATGGATGGATGGATGGATGGAGGGAGGGAGGGGATGGAAGGATAGCGGAGTGGAGTGAATGGGAGAGAGGGAGAGATGGAGGGATGAGAGGAAGTGTCCAGAGGTTAACACCAGACTGATTCATTCCTCCTCAGGAGGATGCAATAAATATATAAAATGTGTAAAGCACATCTCTGTTGGCGCCAGAACACAGCCTCTATATCACTTACCACTGGTGAGCCCCGCCTGCCAGGCCAAGGGCACATGCAATCACCGGGACGAGGGCCTTCATCACTGGCAAAGGCCAACAAAGTGATATGTCCCTGCAACTGAGGTGGCGGACTTATGTTTTCACTCCTGCATTCTGGGAGATGTGGGTGGAAATAAAAGAAAAAACAGACAGGGGAAATTTGCCTGGCAAGATGTGCAGGGGGATGACATTCCCATGGACGGGGGACGGGGGCCCCTTCTTGTGGGGATCACGTAAGTGTCTGTGGATGAGGAAGCATTAGAGTGGAAACACAAGGCCAGGAGCCCCGACAGTTGTAGGAACCGAGTAGGAGGGTAGGAGAGGGTGGCCGCGCTCTGAAACTATTACAGCTTCATTTCTCCTCTAAACATCACAGGGCCATCTAACCCCTCCCACACATTCCCCCCATGCCTGTCGTGATTAAACAAATCTCATCCCACCACATTGTCCTCTGTGATTTATCAGAGAGCAAAGGTCACTAGCTGTCCCCCTCAAACCCCACATCCCCCTCCGTCCTCACCCCTCTAACCATCCCACTCCCTTTTTGCCCCCACTCCCACCACCCCCTCCGTCCTCACCCCACTAGCTATCCCCTCCCTCTGCGCCCCCCACCCCCACTACACCTCCGTCCTCACCTTTGGCTGTCCCCCTCTATCCCCCACCTCTCTATGTCCTCGCCCCCTCCTCCTCACCCTAACTATCCCTCCCTCACGCCCCCACCCCCCACTACACCCCACTCCCGTCCTCACCCCTTTAGCCTGTCCCACTCTATGCCCCCTCTCTATGTCACACTCCCCCCCCCTCCCGTCCTCACCCCTCTAACTATCTCGCCCCACACCCTCTCCACCCCCTCCGTCCTCACCCCTCTAACTACCCTACCCCCCCACCCCCACCACACTCCGTCCTCACCCCTCTAACTATCCCTACCTCCGCCCCACACCCTCCCTACACCCTGTCCTCCACCCCTCTAGCTGTCTTCCCCTCTTCAGCTGGCCCTGGAGACAGCTGGGCAAACACTGACCCTATCGCTCCTTTATCCCCCACCCCCAACTTCCCCCTATCTTCCAGCACAGCCCCCTGGCTCCAGCCTCTACCTCGCCAGCCTAGCAACTGGGACGGTGGCCCTCACCTTATCTGTGCAACTATACTATAACCTGGAATTCTAAACACCCTAAGAGCTCTGGCAAACGCAAGGTCAGGCAAACACAGACACTGAAGCAGGGTCAGGAATCTGAATGTGTGTGTGAATCTGGCAGAAAATTCCATTCAGACTGCAGCCAGTGATAAGAAAAGGATAGCAAGGGAGTGCGAGTTCTGCCCGGAACAGTGAGAATGAATGAAAAACACTGATCTTTTTCCTCCTTTTGGCGGGAAGATGGGAAGATGAGAGTTCTTCATTGAGAAGGGTTATGCGTGGTGTTCAAAAATACACATTTTCATACATCGTGCACACAGTGAAATAGGGTAACCAACCCCAACGTCCCCACTGTACTCTAGGGGGACTGGGGCCAGCCAGGAAAAATGACTGAAAAAAACATTACACCCCTCTCCTCTCCTCTCCTCTCCTCTCCTCTCTCTCTCTCCTCTCCTCTCCTCTCCTCTCTCTCCTCTCCTCCTCCTCTCCTCTCCTCTCCTCTCCTCTCCCCCTCTCTCTCTCTCTCTCGCTCTCATTCTTATTCCTCCCCTATGATCCTTTTTCTGTATAAATTCCCTACCTCTCTGCATCGCTCTCCTCCCAATCAACACGCCATATTTCTCTTTTCTCCACACATCCCTATTTCTTCCAGCATCTCCCCCCTCTATCTTTTCATCTCTAATGCAAATAGTGCACATTATCCCTTAGAGAATAAACGGGATAAGAACGGTAAATGGTGAAGAGCTAATATTACGTATTCTGTATTAGTCATTATCTAAAGTGGCAGTAGATAAAAGAGCTGAGGCTTGATCAAGATGTTACTTAGTAGGAGTTCCACAGAGCTTTGTTTCTGTCAGTATTTAACATATGGTGCATAGCTCGTACCCTGAAAGAAATGCTAACACACACACACAAACACTAACCCATCACTAAACACTGATACACACATACACCCCCCACCCATGCTCCATTCCTCAGTGATTTCAGTTCTTAACCCTGCACAGTGCCTATATAATCTGTGAATACACATTTGCATACATAATACATGGAGCTCTGCATCGGTTCCACCCAACAACACAGTCCTGATCCTGATGCTTGTCTTTTTCAAAGCATGAGCATTAAAGTGAGAGAATGGGGCTCAGAAACGCCTGCCATGGCTACAGTGCTCTGGCAATCAAACTAACATAGTACAACACAAACCTGCCTGCCGTCCTATCCTCTAATTAACAGCTATAGCAGGGATCATTAGGGCCATGACGAGTCTGAAGGAGACAAGAAAGTGGTTCGTCGAACACTACCTGTAGTCCAGGCACCATGCAGCAACAACGGACAGTTCAATGACCACACACAGCACCACAACCAAACACAGGCCACGCTAAATATAGAGCTGTGAATTAGGGCTGTCTGTGTGTCACATTTACTTCTATGTTCATTATTAGGCACACACACAGATAGGGCAATGTAACCCCATATTGGACAGGATATGAGCGGTCTATGAGTAATTTGAAAGCTTGTTCTTTTTCAATCTCATTTTGACCATACATTTACGTGACACAGAACATGAAGGCTTTGGTACAGTTTGTAATTAGCTAACACACAGTGAACTTTAAAAGGATTGTTTCATAATTGACAATCATTTTAATCAATGTTCTGCACCTTGAGGCCCAAAACATTTTTCTTTTCACTAACTAGATACAATAATAGGTACCTCACATTTCCCCAAATATAGATGATTTTAATTAGTTAAGAGCCACCCAGCAGTAAGATCAGATCCAACACAGCTGAGGGGTGGTGGTGGTGGTGATGGTGGTGGCCATATCCTGTTAACCCCAAAGCTGCTCCGTCCAGGTGAAATAGGTCAGGGAGCCATTTTTCTCCTGGGATAACTCCCCTGCCTCTCTTCCTCCACAGTAGCCTAGCGAGTGTGTCAGTGTGTGAGCCAGCTGCTCTGGGGTCTAATTAATGCAGCACACTGGGCTTAGACATGTATTAGAGTTAAACAGATCGAAGAGAGAGAGAGTCAACCACATGGGTCCCCATCTCCCTCTCTCCGTCGATGCAGCCTGTATTGCTGCGTTAGCTTAATTCCTCTCTCTCTTTCTCTCTCTCTCTCTCACTCTCAACGGGCTAAGACAGTGATTCGACCTTGACACAAAGGAGTTTGATTAGACCCAGGGAAATCAATACTGAAAATGTCCAAGTCAGTCAAACACACAATGAATTATATATTTTGTCATGTCATTATGCCCAAGCTATTTTTCATCTCCAAGGCCAAAGCAAGGCAAATATGTATTTGTCTTTTCATAATAAAGGGACAAAGGCTGCATCGTCCTTAGCTCTCTCTGAGCAGGCTGGGACTCATCTCTATCTCCCACTTACAGTGCCCTTTGGCTGTGGCTTTCACTCTGTGTGCATGCTGTTTGATTAGGAAGGGTCTCCCTGGGCTCATGATGGGTGCTTTTGTAGATGTCATTTATCTTCCTCCTCACTCCTCCTTCTCCCAGCTTCCTCTCTCACCCCTCTCTCTCTCCCTTCTTTGTCCTGCTTGGCACATCTCAGGCATCAGGCGCTCTGGGAATGTGACATCTCCACTGCCTGCCTGCCTGCCCAATAACAACCACTCCTCCCTTTCTTTCCTTCCTCCCTTTCCTTCCTTCCTTTCCTACCTTCCTACCTTCTTTCTTTTTCTTCAGGTGCTGATGTGTGTGTACTGTATGTGTGTGGAGGAAGCGGGGGATGAGAGGAGGGGGGGGAATGATGGGGAGGGAGAGAGAGAGAAGACAAGTACATGTGTCAGACATGTGATTCCATATCTGTGCATGTGAGTTATTCACTCACTGCCACTGAAAGGTCCCACCAGATTTATTTCTGGCAAATACATATAAATGTGTTATAGGGGCAACCATTTTACTCCCTCAAGCAATTCCCTCTGCACTGACTGCAATTACATCAGTCCTCCTTTCTGGGGAGAACCAGTCACTCATTAATGTGTTCCAGTGCCACGTCTCTGTGGCCCCCCAAAGTTAATGCACACATCCCCTCCATCACACATGACACAATGTGAGCTAGCACTGAAATCCTGTATGCCTCCACCATGACCAAAGTGAAGAAATGTCAGTCCAGCACCATCAGGGATAGGAAGGTTAGTATCATTACTGTAAGAGCATTGTCTGTGCTTTGTATGTGGCTGTTGCAGAATTTTCAACACCACCTACAATTAGAAAAAAACACACAAACACACACAAAACAAACACACTGCATGTAGACAAACACACGGAGGACCCACTCCAAAACCAGAGGAGCTACTTGATGGTTTTGATTATTTTGCGATGTGTGAGAGGACTCCCCCCTTCACAGTCACCTGGAAGCGTGTTACAGCTGGGAAATCTGGAAGCAGTAAAGAAGAAAAAAGCAGAAAACTTCAGAGGGGAGGCGGGCATGAAAGTTGGCTGGTCCTGACCTCTGTTGCTTACTCTCTCGACTGCTCCTTTGAGCTGCTAAAAGTTATACGTTGTGAAAGCCAAAAGACAGCTCCGCCCCCTTCTCCCAGCGCTCCTTGGGAGAGCAAAGGTCCCGATTCTCTCAGTTCGGGCCTAAATTATGTGGGGTCAGTGGGGGCTGGGTGACCGCCAGTGGTGAGTGGTCGGCCCGGGCAGGGATAGAGAGTTTCACTGGTTTATGGCCCATCACCGCTCTGCTCAGCTCTGTGCTGTTTTATGTGGTTGAGGGCCCAGCCGTCCTGCATGTGAACACAGCTCCCTATTTTCTCTGATTTACTATCGCAAGATATAATGAAGAAATTAGCGCCCATGAGCATTCTCTCCCTGCCACACTCTCTCACACACACTTACAGATACACACACATAGATACACACACATACACACCACACACTCAGTCACATGTCTACTTAAGCACACACATTTACAGATACACACCACCCACGATACACATGCACACACCCACCACACACAGATACACACATACACACAACACAGACACACACATATACACTGTCACCACAGGAGGCTGCTGAGGGGAGACGGCTCATAATAATGCGGAGCGGAGCAAATGGAATGGCATCAAACACCTGGAAACCACGAGTTTGATGTATTTAAACCATTCCATATTTCCGCTCCAGCCATTACCACAACCCATCCTCCCCCAGTAAAAAATACAACCAACCTCCTGTGACTGTCACATATCACGACCAGTCAAGGTGTCATAACACACATTATTTTAGATCAGAGGTTGTCCCACACCACTACCATGTCCAAAAGGCAGCACTGCGGAAAGCGATATCGCTAGTTAAACAATACTGTAGTTTCAAGGTTACAATCAAATGCACTAAGATCAAGTATTATTCATAGTGCAGTTATGCCCAGGCACCTCATGCATCAGGGAGAGGCAGGTGCCTCAGATTTTCCAGGGGGCATTTAAATGCATTTCGCAATGTACTATACCCAGGGATACCACTTTATTGACAAACAGGACTGTTAATCTCATTACTGGACAGCGTGGCAGCTTACTTAATTTTAGGGGAACATACATGCAACACACACAAATAGCAGACCACTTTAGGCTAATATAGTGTACACACTAGTGATGGGGAAAAAATCGATATAGTTACATATCTGGATCTTATTTTTGTGATATATTTATCCATACCGTTTTGTCAATATAGCTGACGGCACCATTCTCCATAGCTTGTTCTCCATCTTCTTTTTAAATAGGGGCCAATTGGTTTTCACACTTTTATTCCATGACTGATCAAAACTCATTTTCTCATGCTCTCTCTTGTCCCTCTGCAGCAGACATGGTGAGCAATATGTTTGAACATCAAATCATAATATCTGATAACGAATCACAATACATATAGAATCATGAGAATCGCAATACATATCGAATTGGCACCTAAGTATTGTGATAATATCGTGTCATTGAGGTCCCTCTGTTCAGCCCTAGTACACTGATTACTACCACGTGAGGATGCTGTACAGGTTTTGGAGTTGATGGTCCAGACATATGGATAGGTAAGGCGATACATTTTTAGTGCCAATGTTCTATCATGTAAAAAACTACACAAACCTTTTGTCTGGTCATCCATGGCTTAACCATATAAAATATGGATATCCCCTTGGTACTGAAAAGCATCGGGATTCTAAAGGTTTAGGATTACTGTAACAATATGTTCCGATTTAGAATGTACAATTAGGATTAAGGGGTGGAGTATAAAGAGGGTGTTGAATTAGATGGGGAGGGTTTTGGTGAGTTTTTCTCTTTACATTCAAGCAAGTAAATGTTGAGTGAAACTAGTATTGGCTGGCCCGACTTAATATAATTCACAGCCCAAATAAGCGAGATGCAGAAGGTTGGATTTAATTTCTACTCTTTCTTAAAGCCTGATTATCTTGCATGATTGGCAGTGATTAAAATCCTCACATTTCATCGACAGAACAACCAGGTGTATCCTGTTCAATAGTCCCAGACTTCCCCTGCAGCATTAATGGATAACACTGCACATAGCATGTTGTTACAGTATCAAGGACATATTCTGCATACAGTAATGAGTTTACAGCTACCCTTCAGGAGTGCGATTATAAACCAACGCCATGAATGGGGAGTTCATCATGGTAGAATCATGGGCACTATACATGCAGCTTCGATGTAGGCTATTGTAGGGTTAACCTTATGTTTCCCTTTTCTGCTATACCGTGATTTAACCTGATATGCTCATGATGTGGATGTGCTTTTGATTAAAGTGATCATTTCTCCATTACAATATGTGAGACAAATGCTGAAATATTGTATTTGCCAAACAACCACCCGCCCGTGCACACACACCCCCACACACAATAAAAACACTTCACAACTGTCATTTCCAATTACTAAGCTAGTTTATTAACATCATTATTTGTCATCTTTTCCTTTAATAAATTGTGGCACAATAATCCTAAAACAATACAAACCTCTAAAAATGATCTAATCCGTCTTTATACACATATACACATACATACAGTATTATGCATATGTATACACATGTAATCCACCAACCATCACGACCAACTACATACTTATCATACACACACATTTGTGAACCATAAGTGATCCCTAAAAATAAAATATCAAAAATTTCAATCATTTCATCTTGACCTGAATTTGATTGTAGACACTTGAGCAGGCAGAGGCACTACCTCCAGCAGACAGATAACAGACAACATTAACAGACAACATACATACGATAGGCGGATGTGATTGAACAGCTCCTCACAGGCAATATGCAGCTATTATACTATACCGTACAGGTTTGTGCTCTCTTCGTTCCATCCCTCTATTCATTCATCACCCTATCTCTGTTCCTATATCAAGCCCAACACAAGCAATACAAACTGAGGCTCCTTTCCCCCATTAGAAGTACAGTGAGGATAAACTGGCTGGGCACTGTATTTGGCATTTGGTTTAGGTTAGCACCCTTACAGCGATACCATAACCCAATGAATGTAATAATATTACCAACAATGACTATGACGCGTATTGATACAAGCAGCTCTCATATCCCAGCTGATGCATAATACATGGGTCTGTACTGTAGATTACAGCACTACTTTGTGTGTATTTCCCATAAACGCATGCTTCTCTAAGCACATCTTAAACATGAAAACATGTTAATAAAACGTTTATGCGGAAAGGTTAATGCTTTATTGTCTCCACTGTTTAATAACATTCTTGATTTAACTTCGTTTTAGCTGTGAATCAATTACATCTCTCTTAGTGGTGAAGGGATCAACAGACAAAGTGAGTTATATAAAACAGGTAAAGAGCGTCATGACGATATAGAAGATGATCAACAACCAGTCAAGATAATACATAGCAATGTCTTTCTGAGTAGAAACAGTTATCAAATACACACTATCAAATATGTAGAACAATGTTGGAAGAGACACACATCAATAGCACCATGTTGAGATGACAATATTTGCCCTATTCCAATGGCTAAATGTCACAGTGTTACCATCACAAATCCAATAATGATAACTAACACTTTAGAAATATCTGCTAAAGCACATTTTGCGAATACTGAGAAAGATACAGTTTGAAAAAATATTTTCTCTCTGTAGCTATGCTTAAATATATTGGATTTAGTGTTTCTCAACAGATAAATATACTATTCATCTCAAACATGCTTTAAGTTACAATTCCATTAATTCACCATTAAATGACAAGAATACAAATTAGTTGAAAATCTTCAAATCAGCATTATCTCAAACATGTACAGTCATTGAGTTCTCGGGATATCTGAGGAGATAATAGCATCAGAAATTTAATCAATTTACAATCAAAAGTATAGTCATTTGATGCCACAGTGATCAGTACACACATATTAACAGATCAATACATCTGAATGTTAGTGTTACAAAATACAAAAGGCCAATCCCTCAACAGTGCTTGTTTTTTTACACCCATTTACCTTCAGACATATCAACATTATATTACTATAATCGGTTTTCTAACCTCCTAATATATCTATTTCTCCTGTTTCTACAATATAACAAAAATGTGGAATACATACATATTTGAGTTCTATCTCATGTAACTACAACACAACTTTCATGATGTGTTTAACAAATGTTACAAAGATATTAACTCATGCCCAAACCAGTGTGTGTGTGTGTGTGTGTGTGTGTGTGTGTGTGTGTGGGAGGGTTTCCTTCTTTGTTTTAAGATATCAGGCCAGTAAGGTATACTGTGATACCTACTCCTACATAACATATCTAAAATTCAAACAATCACTTCTGCAAGATTGTGCAAGTTCTATATTAGTCTTGTAATTTATATTTCTTGTTCAATCACTGGTCAGCAACTGCCAGTTAAATAATTCTAACTTGTTAGAGTCCTAATTACATGTATAGGATCTGCAAAAAATAAGGAACTACAAAACAGGAACATAACATGGCTAACAGAAGTTTTCCCTTGCCTTCCATGGCTGGGGGTAGAGAGAACAGAGAAAACGTTTAACATTTAATCCCCTTTCATGAACTTAAAAAAGCTGAAATGTTAACATTATTGTCACACACAGAAAAAATTTTTTTTACAGATTCCCAGTTTGATGTTTTTACTCTCCAGTTCTAAATAGGCCTGTGTTGCCATAGATAAGCCAGCTAATATCTCTCCACTGCTTTTCTTTGAGGAGAGCTGAGGCACTAAGATCAATTCTGACTAACACTCCTTTCTTTACAAGGTTGTGTGTGTGTCGCTAGTCTGTGTGTGTGTGTGTGTGCAGGGGGGGGTGGCATTACAGAGGGCCAAGGAAGAAGAGACAAAAGAAGAAAGAGCAAAACAGTACTAAGAAGAAGCGGTTGTAAACTTCATTCGTTAATCCCTATATATGTGGCTCACTGAGGCTACACATCTTCATGCATGGAGATTACCATTATCTGCTCAGTATGTGTGGGAAGTGACCAGATTATCTCCTTGATTATTTGCCTAGTTGATAACAAAAAGGCATCCTCCCCCTATACTGGTTGAATGAGGCACAGTCAGAGCACTGTGAGAGGAAGATTGTACTAAATAACATGACTCTAATAGTGGAGCGCCCAGTCCATGTTCCGCTGTGACCAATACAACATAAGGATTAATTAGTTCCCTAGCACAGTCCACCCACTCTCTCTTTGTCCAGAGAAACAAACTCAACGAGGGCCAGGATCTCACAAAGAGGAAGAAGCAGGACTTAGAATAGGAATAGCGGAGAATCTCATCTCACCAGCCAATGGTGGTAATAAGTCAGAATACTACTCTTCAGCAGTTCAGTCACAGAGGGCAGCTCTTAACATTGATCTATGGGAGTGTAAAGCACTGGGAGAATCATGATCATATCAATCATTAAACATGATGCCCCAATTTACAGCCCTCGGCATTCTGGGTGAAGGGTAAATAAGTTGTGCACTGTATGGCACTAAAACCTGTCAAATCAGGGGATGAGATGTAAGCAATTTCCAGCATAGGGAAATTACCTATTAAAAAGTACCTCTGGTTTCTCTGAAACCCCTCCTCACAAACATCTATTACGTTTTTAAAAGCACTAAAAAGAATATCACATTGACAGTTCATAAATACACATGTGTAACACTGAGGCATTTCTTTCTGCTAGTTTTACAACTATCATTATTGTTTACTAATTTTAACGTAAATATACCATAATGTACAATAAAAATACAATAAATAATACCCGTTGCGACAATAAAATAAATGCATGGTGAAAAAACAAACCAACATAAAATAAAATTACACAGATGAGTTCTGGTTCCACTTTTTCAGCAATAATGCAAGCATTAATAACAATACTTCTACTGCATCATACAATAAAACAGCCATCCAATCTCTCTGCTGAGACACACACTTACTCATCTCTCTCTGAATGTAATGTGCATTATAACTGTACAATAGATAGTCTAATAAAAACACAGTTTTACTGCATGGCTTAACCACAATATCCCATTTATTTAACCATCCTTTCAGGCTACTGTAGTTACCATATAAAATATAGAATGACCACCCTTCACTTCCTCTAATCAGCCAACTACAAAGTCATCATGAGCACTGGCTGCTCTACAACAACCTAACTCAAAATATATTGACCAACAAATTAATACAATTCAATTATTACTCATCAAGGAAGGTATAAATATATGTGTCCTTTATGGTTTTTATATCAAAGGGTACATATTTAATTCTATTCAATTTATTGACTAGAATTTGAGTTTGATAATTGCAAAATCCCTTGCAATAAAGCAGGGAGGGAACTAGTACTGTTCATAATATATATTTACAAACACCTATTGCTGTATATCATCATGCACATCATCTGTAGGGGTTCTTGGATAATATACCTATTTCTCTTTGCATGTGCCATATACAGTTTGTAGTGAGTAGCCATACTACAGTTTGCAGTGAGTAGCCATACTACAGTTTACAGTATAGCCATACTACAGTTTACAGTGAGTAGCAGTACTACAGTTTGTAGTGAGTAGCCATACTACAGTTTGCAGTGAGTAACCGTACTACAGTTTGTAGTAGTAGCCATACTACAGTTTGCAGTGAGTAGCCATACTACGTTTGTACTGAGTAGCCATACTACAGTTTGCAGTGAGTAGCCATACTCAGTTTGCAGTAGTAGCCATACTACAGTTTGCAGTAGTAGCCATCCACTACAGTTTGCAGTGAGTAGCCATACTACAGTTTGCAGTGAGTAGCCATACTACAGTTTGCAGTATAGCCATACTACAGTTTTACGGTGAGTAGCCGTACTACAGTTTTCGTAGTAGCACATTACTACAGTTTGTAGTGAGTAGCCATACTACAGTTTGCAGTGAGTAGCCATACTACAGTTTGTAGTGAGTAGCCGTACTACAGTTTGCAGTAATAGCCATACTACAGTTTGCAGTGAGTAGCCTTACTACAGTTTGCAGTGAGTGATCGCCATACTACAGTTTGCAGTGATAGCCGTACTACAGTTTGCAGTATAGCCATTCTACAGTTTGCAGTGAGTAGCCGTACTACAGTTTGTAGTATACCTACTACAGTTTGCAGTGAGTAGCCATCCCTACAATTTGCAGTGATCATACTACAGTTTGCAGTGAGTAGCCTACTACAGTTTGCAGTAGTAGCCATACTACAGTTTGTAGTAATAGCCATACTACAGTTTGCAGTGAGTAGCCGTCTACAATTTGCACTGAGTAGCCATACTACAGTTTGCAGTGAGTAGCCGTACTACAGTTTGCAGTGAGTAGCCATACTACAGTTTGCGTGATAGCCATACTACAGTTTGCAGTGAGTAGCCTACTACAGTTTGCAGTATAGCCATACTACAGTTTGTACTGAGTACCATACTACAGTTTGCAGTAATCATTATTCTCTACAATTTGCAGTGAGTAGCCATACTACAGTTTGCAGTGAGTAGCCATACACAGTTTGCAGTGAGTAGCCTACTACAGTTTGCAGTGAGTAGCCATACTACAGTTTGTAGTGAGTATCCATACTACAGTTTGCAGTATAGCCATACTACAGTTTGCAGTGAGTAGCCATACTACAGTTTGCAGTGAGTAGCCGTACTACAGTTTGCAGTGAGTAGCCGTACTACAGTTTGTAGTGAGTAGCCATACTACAGTTTGCAGTAGAAGTAGCCATACTACAGTTTCAGTACCTACTACAGTTTGCAGTATAGCCTACTACAGTTTGCAGTATACCATACTACAGTTTGCAGTGAGTAAGCCATACTACGTTTGCTTGATATATCCATACTACAGTTTTATGTTCATTTTATACACTACAGTTTGCAGTATACATCTACGTTTATTAGCCATACTATAGTTTGTACTGAGTAGCCATACTATAGTTTGCAGTGAGTAGCCATACTATAGTTTGTACTGAGTAGCCATACTACAGTTTTGCAGTGAGTTGCTTGATATCCTTGTTTATTAGTCCATAACACTACACATGTTCAAAGACATTCAAGGCTGAGTTGAAAAACAAAAAACATTAAAGCTTCACCTGATACAACCAAAAATGTAATAAAAACAATTTTGATACATTCATATCCACAAAAAGCCAAGCATAAAGAACAAAACAACTGTTTTTCTGCTCACACAACTGCACTACCACAAGGCCCTGAGGTAACACTTTAAGTGTGTGTGTGTGTGGTGTATATTTACGCATATATAGAAGTCTACCTTCGGAGTGTTAGAGGGAGCAACGTGAGAGCAGGACTGTCGTGCTGGGGTTGAGAGTAGGTTACCAGAGTAATTCTGCTTTAGCCATTATTACTAACCGAGAGGCATAAGTTAAACGGGATCTATCTCTACATAGAGAGATCCTTAGAAGACAGTGGTCCGTCCGCAGCGGCCCCTAACCCGGTACCTAAAGTACTGGGCTGGCTCCAGGTTGGCTCTGCCTCCGCTCCAGCTCCAGAGAGCATGGTTCTGGAGGAAGAGACACTGGTGGTTACTCTCAGAGTCCTACCCTGGATCAGATCCCAGTCTATCTCCATCCCCTTTGACTGTGTGTTTGCTCAGTAAAGATGACAGCATACACACTACTCAGGCTCAACCTGTGAGTTAATACCTGTGGTCCACCTGTTAATCCATCTCCCCTCTGATTTGCATGCAGCAGTGTAATAACACGTTTCCTGAAGCACTTTCATTTGTCAGTGTGTGGAGGAGGAGGGAGGGAGTGAGGGATCTGGATGACAGGCTCGATATTATAGGCTATTCATTTATGACAGAAGGGAATTAATTTGATTTGAGCCCTGATGAAAAATAACAAAGGAGTGCACTGTGCCACAGCTTCGAGTGAGTGACAGGCAGACCCCAAAATCCCAGTTTACACTATTGCCAATTAAAACAATTATCTGTATCATATCAGATACATTAATTTAATAATTTGTCAATCCTACAATACATTTTGATACATTTGTGTTTACATTTTCTTAATACATCACATATACCATATGTCCTCTCTCACTTTCGCTGTCACTCTCACACTACACACAAATCACACATACAAGCCCATCCACTATCACATACAATTCCATCACAAAATCATTCATAAATACACATATGATTATGTCTCAATTTAATTGTCATCTCTTCACCTCACCCTGCCCAATGAATATATTAGCAGTTCTCACTAGCAGTAAAAATATCCTGAAATTATTAGTATCAGTGCATCTCTACGTTTCAATCAACTAAGCAACTAATATTCAAATAAAAACAAAGAGACTAAATATCTTACACAAACACTATGAAAACTATAGCAAATGTCTTTACAAGTAGAATTCATACAACAATATCATCTGTCCATCATGAGGTACTACATATCCACAAACCCACCAATTCATCGGAGAGCCAAGCTCTCACAACAGAAGTACATGTTTCATTATAAAAACAACAACACTACAACATTGTTATCTTGAGGTAACAGCGCTTTGAAAGTGCTTTCCGTTAATTTTTTTCTTTTTTCTCGACCAAGCAGGAGAGCGGGGTTCTTGACATCTGAGGTAGCGTGGCACCTGTTCTCTGTTTGGACCGATCGCTCTACATGTAAAAGTAACTGAACCAGGGCCATCCAGTTTCCCCACCTTCATTCCGGCTGAGTTTTTTGTTGAATCCTAAGAGTTCACA
The DNA here is from genome assembly GCF_020615455.1 of Coregonus clupeaformis. Taxonomy (NCBI): domain Eukaryota; kingdom Metazoa; phylum Chordata; class Actinopteri; order Salmoniformes; family Salmonidae; genus Coregonus; species Coregonus clupeaformis. Next base: position 5,527,944 of record NC_059223.1, on the reverse strand, counting down.
TAGCCAAGTTTAGGAGAGCCTGTATGAAGGCCGAGAACTAATAAAAAAACCATTGATATCACTGAAAATAAAGTCCTGAGACCAGAGAATTATATGAAATCACTGGAAGAGAAGGCCTTAGTCTTGCGTTGAATACGTTTAATGGAATCATTGGTAGGCTAAGAGTAGGCAGCAGTCTGACGTTGAAAGAAAAAGTAAAATAACACCAATTTATAACCATTTTGTGAATTAAAAATAAACATATTAACTCGAGATAAACTATAGAGTGTATAATAAAACATTTCTGGGCATCTATTCTGTGTGCTGCCGGCAACCAGAAAATTAAAAATCAAAAACACTTCATTCACCTGCCAAACTAAAAAACATTCTTCATCACAAAAAGCGCACCAAAAACCCTAGGCCGACACTCCAAGAGCAGGTCCAAACCCCTATAACTTTTCCGAGGCTACTTATTTAACTTATCAATAATACAAATTCTTTTCACAAAGGAAAATCTAATATGAAAATACTTAGGTCGACCTCAGAGTGAGGAAAAGAGTCTGAGGTACACTGCGACCATGTCACAGACTTACCTTCATGCTTCTATCAGGCCTGGTCCTGCTGGGTGACTCCGTCCCGGCTCTGTCACTTGTCCCCGGCCCTCTGCTGGAGGCCCCTCTGCAGGACTGCGTCTCTCTGTCCCCCTCCACGACCAGGCTGAAGTCATCCAGCGGCAAGTGGACAACTGAGTCTCGTTCAGCGCACAGACCGAGCTACTCCAACTGAACCCACACCTTTAGTCAAAGATGGAACCGTAGTAAAACAGCGCCACCATCCAGCACAACTGCCGTTGTTATTGTTTTGTTGAGGTAACTCCTGGTGAGAAAATAATTGCAATTACAAATTGTGCTGTTTCTATCGCGTGTGCAGAGGGGAAAAACAGTGTTAGTTGTTTGCAGTAAATTCTTTGTTGTTGTAATATATCCTTAGCGGTCGTAGCAGTTTCACCATTTAAGGATTCCAGCTTTAATATATCATTTAAAAATGGCCAATCAAATGTAAATCTAGTCCATTGCATCATTATGACATGGATAAATTGAACTCCTATGACTTGATTTCAGTTGAGTACTTGGTGCTTTTGAGCTGTTACCCAGTGTCAGGCCATCTACTCACCATGCGTGAACTGTCAGCTAGGTCTCCACAGTGGGACGGTCCTGAGAAGAGTCTCTCCAGCTCGTTGCTGTCTCCCCTGCTCTTCCCAGCAACCCTGCCGTTCCCTTCCATGCCTGACCTGCTCCCACCCGTTTAGGCCTAGGACCCCCCTGGGAGGGTCAGGCAATGTTACGCCTGGCCTGGGGGGTGGCCTGCACTGTCTTACACGTCATCCCAACCTGGAGGAACACAAAACCCCGTCAGGCCCCCAGGCTAGGATCAAGCCCACACAACACACATAGCCCCCTTGTTGTTGCACCCACACTCACCTCCCCCTGTAGCTAACATGAGGAATAGCATGCAGAAAGGCGGTGCAGGTGACTCCTTATATCATGTCGTCCGGTTTAGAGGTCTTGCTCTGTTCATCCTTCACACAGTCACAGGGGGTGTTCAGCACTGTAAAACACACCCACACAGCCCGGTAAGCGTTTACATACACACAGAGAAACAAAGCTGTCATACAGTACTCCACAATCTAATCTAGTGCCTCAGCCAACTACCAATATGTGGCAGCATGGGTGATCCCCCAAAAGAGAGCTGTAAACACACAACAACCTGCATGAGGCCTCTTCCACGCTGCTCTCGGAAACATTACAGGAACAGTGCTTGAGCCATGTTTTCGTAGTGTTTGTGTGTCATACGCAGCAGAAGCAGTCACCTATTTCTCCCAGGCCTCCTTCAGTGAGAAGCGCATGGTGGCGTTACCGTCTCCGTGTTGGTTGAAGCCAATTTATACACCAGGGTTGGATCTGAGGAGAGGGCAATCTCATTGATATTAAATTATTTACAACACCTGGCCAAGATAAAGGATTGAGACATATAGCTATATGAATAGAGTTGGCTTCTAATGTACTATCATTCAAGCATCCTTCATATACATTACTGTGTAACAATCCCTTCCAACACATCTCCATGGATAATCCTACCCCCAGCCTCCAGCCCCCCAGCCTATGTCCCCCATCTCACCAGAAAGCTGAGTGATGTTGTACTGGGTAACGTTGCGGGTGAGGGTGAGTGGTCCAGTGAAGAGGGGGTGTACTCTCCTTATACAGCCTGAAGCCCTCATGTTGGCCCATCTTAGAGTGCTCACACCCCTGCACCACACTGCTGTTCACCAATTTAATGAATAGTGACAATTAGTTACTGGCACTGAAACACACACACCACACACAACACACACACTCACCACACACACACACAATGCTATTAAAACCCCTAAACATCCACATAACAAAAATAAACACATATATATAATTATACACCCGCAGTCAAGGCTTGTTAAGTCAACCATGTTTTAGTCTATAAAACTTGTTTTTATAACCTTTCTCAGTATATATCTCAGTCAGTATGTATCTACTTACTACCCTCTTAGGTGTTTTACATTTACATAAACAACTCATAAAAACCTTTTTTTGGTCCATATAATTACCACTTCTTAGCAGTAGTGTTTATGTCTGTGTGTATAAGTCTGTGTGTGTGCTGTGTGCATATGCTCATGTGTGTGTGTTGGTGCTCTGTTTGTGTTTGTGCAAGTGTGTGTGTTTATGTGTTCAGAATGTGTGTGCGTTCCCAAGGCACACCTTCGCCCAGTGTGCTCTCCGGTGGCGGCCTCTCCGGGGCTTGCTGGCTCCCGGCTTAGGCCTTCACATAGAAGGTATAGCTGGTGGAGGGCTCCAGATCCCCCCCACCACTGCTGTAGAAGTCTCTTCTACGGCCTCCTGGCCCTCCCATCTCCACAAGATCTGAGAGAGAGGGATGAGAGCGATGGACGGGGGGGGGGAGGAAAGAGAGGAAAAAAAAGAGAGAAAGAGGGATTATTTAATTTAACTATTATTTGTACACTGTAAAAAATTAGTTGTTTCAACTAATTATTACTAAGTAATTGGTTCCACAACATTTTTTAGAAGTCGATCCCAGCTTTTATATTGCAGATAGATTGTGGCTTCTATCAATGTAATTATCTGCATAATTTCTCTAGTTTGCTCAAATATAAACACTTCCATTTATCTCATTTACCTTCAGCCGTTTACTCAACTTTTGGACCAAGTGTTACCTAAACAACAAAACATTTGTTATGCCCAAACTTTGCTCAAAAACTTTACAAAACACTTAAAAAATTAAATACAATTTAAAATGCGTGTTTGCTCAACTTGTCTCATATGTTCCTACGTGCTTTTCATTACATATTTTACATGTTTTTGTGCATTTATCAGTATTCAACATGTCCTCTAAACGTGGGATTTGAACTCCAGAACCTCTTGGTTCATGTATTTCCAATCTTCCTCTACCCACCATGTCTACGTCATTCAGCAGTTAATCTACTATTCTCTCATCATTGATTTGATTTACTTACTTCACAAATGCTTGGTTTTTCTGTATAGTTGCATATTACTCTGTTTTAATATTACTACCTAATCACTATAATAAATACATGTTTTTTCTAGAGTTACTTTTTAACAGAGCTGAGATTTACTTTGAAATTGCAAAGTGTAGCAATAGAGAGTGAAATCAGTCATTGACTGCTGTGAACAAAAAGGTTGTGAGTTCAAATCCCAGGGAGGACATGTTAATATGAATTCCTTATAAATTCACATAATATCAAATATATAATTAAAAATATTATATATGTTAAACACTGTGTGTAACTAGTTCCACACCTTTTTAGTTAAATCCCAAATAATTTTTTAGTTGAATTAACATATAACATTTAGCAAACACATTTTTAGTTCTAATTTTTTTTGATAATACTTGTCTAAAATTTTTGTAAACAAAAATGGCTGTGAACTATTACTTATTTATTATACAATTCGTTTTTTTTTTAGTGTACTGTCAGATTACTGCATTTGGTAATAGGGACTGTGAACAGCAGAGCTGAGTAATCGGGGGTGGCTCTAGGTAAGTGCTTGTTAAATTTGAAAAAGAGGGGGGTGTGGGGGGGGTACGTGCGTTATGCCTTAAGTACAAATTACTCACCCATAACCACTATCTACCTCTAGCCCTCTCAGCCCATTAGACACCTGTCTTTATAGATAATTAAAGCAAGTTCCTATGGAGCTCCCAGCCCCTAGTTTAATTATACATCTGATAGCACTACAGAGGGAGGGCAGCAGCTGTGCCTGGGTACGTATTCTGTTACTGCTGCACACACACTCATACAAAACACACATACACTTGCCATACGCACACAACCACACACACATAATACTATCACCACACACACACACCACCCACACACACACATCACACCCCCTTCCACACCCCCTCACCCACAAATAACATTAACGTCGCCAACATAAAAATGTTGTCTCATTCAATTATCAATTAAAAGCCACTTTTATGGCTCCTCTATGAGGGGATGGCAGACACCATCCTCTGGTGTCTCCCTGCTCTCTCTCCCTTCCTCCTCTCTCCTGCTGTCGCCTGTTTTCTCATTCTCTACCTCTTACTCTGTTCTCTCTTGCTCTTTCATCCTCTCCCCTGTTCTCTCCTTCACTTTTTAGCTTCCTCCTTCTCTCTTTCTCCTGCTCCTCTCTCATCCTCTCCCCTACTCTCTCATCCTCCCCCTCTCCCCTCCTCTTCCTCTCCCCTCTCCCCGCTCCCAGCTCAGTGAGGAGGCCCAGGGGAAGAGGAGCTGAAAGGGTGATGCTGAACATAAGCTGTAGTCAGCCCTGGGAGCCAGCCTCCCAACCTCCCCTCCATACCACACAACCTCTACCTACAGCTACATACCACACTCCACTACTGTTCTTATATCTCCTAACCCCCTGGGGCAGCCATCCCATTAACCTCAGTAAAATAACATACAATCACATGACTATTGCATGGACATGGAATCACTGGTCACTTTAAATGAACACTAGTCACTTTAATAATGTTTACATACTGTTTTACTCGTTTCATATATACATATACTTTATTCTTTCCAATACCACTCTCAGACATCGCTCGTCCTAATATTTATATATTTCTTAATTCCATTCTTTTACTTTTGATTTGTGTGGAATGTTTTAAATTTTATACTCTGCACTGTACTTCAAACACAGCATTTCGCTACACCCTCAATAACATCTGCTAAATATGTTATGTACCAATAACATTTGATTTGATTTGCATATAACAAAATACCTTTTTTCAGGTAATAGCTAGATGTACAGTATGTACACTACAATGACTGGATACATCCGGTCTCTCCATATAAAGTTCATCTGAGCCAGAGCAGTATTGTGTGTTTCTATTGGTTGTGTGTTAGATGGTGTTAGCCACTAACCTGTGGTCCTGCGGATGTGGACCTAGCTCCTCGATCTCCTGAGTGTTCTGGGCAGGCTCCTTCCAACACTGGATGGCGGTGGAGTGAAGGGGGCCTCGGCCCGCACCAGACTGGCATCCTGGCAGGCCGTCTCTGCCCACAGCACGGTGAGACGGGCACTGGCCTGGGTGACCGGCACTGTTCTCAGCGATGCACTGTAGATTCTCCCTACTGGCGCCATAGATGGTCAGCGTGCTGGAGGAAGAAGGGAGGAAGAGGAGGGGGAGGGGGGGAGGATAAGGAGGAGGGAGGAAAGGATGAAGAGGAGGAGAGAAGGAGAAAACATTGGAAGAGCGTTAGGTCTCTGGTTTGCAGCAAGATGGATTCGGATATTATTGGGTAGTGCAGAGAAAGCAAACATTAAGCTCTCAGAGATGATTATTGATTTAGAAGATACTGTATTGTGCGTGTGGTGGCATTTTCTGAGGAAAACAAACCCGACAAAACCTACAAGGGGCTTTGTTTAAAACTCTCACAGCGAGGCAGTCAAACAAACAATAAATACTTATAAATCCTTCTGTTAGCATCTGAATAAAAGTAAGTCTTATTTACAGTACACCAGTAGGGGGGCATTTCTATTAGCCTGTTCCACTCCCTCTTTGTCTGTCTCAATCCTAAGCAGATACACTGTCACTACAGAATGAGCCTCCTGGGTGTGGTATAGTAAATAAGACGAGTTAATAAACACAACAAACAAAACAAACACAAACACTGTCTGTGTACAGTAGCAGTGTGTGTTGTGTGTGTGTGTGTGTGTGTGTGTAGATGTGAATGACTTTTATCTATCCAAATAAACTGCTAATCCACCCCCCTTTTTCCCCCTTCTTCCCTCCCTCCCACCTTCCCTCCCTCCCTCCTCGTTGCTGGAGGAGGATGGGATGAGGGTGGGGTCACACCCCTAACTGCCACTGTTTTCAATTTTCCTCGTTCCACCCTTCTCCCCTCTGCCTCCCTTACAATCCCTCCTTCCTCCCATCTATCTGCCGTTGCTGGAGGATGCTGGTGTGTGTGTGTGTGTGGATGGGTGATGGTGTGTGGGGTGGAGGTATTGTTCTGAATACATATTCATCTGCTCTTCTCCCCTTAATCCTGAGGGGATGAGAAAATAAAAGATTTAACACAGAGGACATAATATGCAAATGAACCCCTCCAAGCATATTGTTTTTTTTTTGGGATAACACTGACAGCTAGTGTGAGAAGTGCATTTTGAAAAGCTTCAAGGTGGGAGTGTAAGATCCAATCACTGCTTGCAAAATAATAATATTTTATATTCTATCCTTCCTCCTGCCTACATTAGGTCTACTACAAACAGTGATCAAACACATAAACATCAACGCAACTGTATGGGCGCATAAAAACACACACAAATACACACTGGACAGCAGTAGCCTACTTTATCACTGTGCTGTACTCACATTGAAGCAGTCACTGAACACTGCTTTTTTGCTTCCATGAATTCTATATCAAGGTCAGCAAGATAATGGGTTCATACATAGGCTTTCAACATCCCAAATAATTCTGGAACCACCTAGAAAAATGGGTTGTAGACGCTGTGAAGGCAGCAAGCCATGACCACTTCTTGGCCACTTGTGCCGCTGTATCTTATTGTATCAAAAATGTTCGCTTAACAGAATGTCCACTTCATTTTCTGCATTTTGCCTGTGTGCTTTATATAAATGTATATATAATTCAGCTATACTACTATGGTGACATGGTTTTAAAATCAGCCGCAATAGTGATGTATTTCAAGTCGGGTTTTGGATGATTGCAAATCAGACAAGCACAATCTAACACGGAACCTTTGGAAGATAGAAGGGTTCTATAGCCCTCAAGGCCCAGAGGCAGGGTGGTTTAACGCCTGTGCAGCACCCTGAAGGCTGAAGCTGACTTGATGTGCAGAGGCAGGGTTTTGGTCTTACCAAGCCTGCTCCATGACACGATGGGGCGGGGATATCCTGTGGCAACACATTCCAAGATGGCCGCCTGGTGAACGGTGAGAGTGAGGTTTTCAGGACCCACGAGGATCAGGTTTTTGTAAACAGAAGACTGGGAGCCTGCAAAAAAAAAAAGGGGGGAGAGAGAGTGACGCAAGCGTGAGGCAAGGAGAGCTTTATGGATTGCAACATTTAATTGGATTTCACTGTTGTGCATTATCTCCAGCGTGGAGCATCTTGGCGGTTAGGCTGTGTGAGATGATGCATATTTAAAGGGGTGGTGGATACCAAGGGAAGGTGTATGTGTGTGTGTGTGTGTATATATATATATATATATATATATATATATGTATATATGAGTACAGACCTGAGACGTGAGGCGAGCCCGGCACTGTGCTTTACCCTGCACTGTTGTGGGCCACACAGCAGAACACACCACCATCCTCCTGACGCAGACCTGTGATCTGCAGAACACTCAGTGGGGAGCAGGGTATACCTGACAGGGAGAAGGAATGTGGAGGAGGAAGGGAAGAGAGAGAGAGAGAGAGGGTGGGGGAGGGAGGGAGGGAGGGAGGCAGAGGGAGAAAGGGAAAGAGAGAAAAGAGAGAGGGGGAGAAGAGAGATAGATAGAGGGAGGGAGAGAAAAAGAAAGAGGGAGTAGATAATTGTTTGGTTGATTAAGTGTGTTTACACACGAAACGTAAACTCCATTTCTTAAAACAGCCAGACAGACACAAGGGAGGCCACAGCACACTGGATTCCAGGTGGTTGATCTGAGCTGATGAGACTGGCTAGTAATAGTTAAGGAAGGTTGTGAAGCTGCTACAGTGAATTTGTTTATCTCTATAGCTGTGAAATAAAGTTTGGACTGCTCGCTTCTAGACAAATCCAGAGTTATGTGTGTGCAGGTACAGTAGTTGCAGGGCACAGCTGAGGTGATTAACACAGAGGAACTTACCTTCTCTCATCCTTAGTGTCCACGGGAGCGGCCATCTTTCTCTCCCAGCTGATGGCAGGCTCAGGCAGGCCGAAGAATCTGGCACTGGAACCGCCCAATGCCCGCCTCCTCCGCACGCACTGACCGTGGCTGGACATGGAACTCCGCTGAACGCTGAGAGAGAGGAGACGCAGCGGTCAACTAATGTTTGAAAACCTACAACATTTTTTCAGAGCATCTTTCAGTCAGGCCTACAGTAAATATTACTGCCATGTTCAGTAACAGTAACTAGTGTCCTAAACTCAGTGGCACACCAACCCAGTTAATCATAACCAAATTACCAGAGAAGCCTCCACAGTGTAAAAGTTATTTTTATACCCATTCCCGCACTGGAAGGCAATTAATCATTGCAAAAGGAAATAATGGCTCCATCTTTCAATGGAATGAGTCATAATCCAGTGGCTTTATCTAAAGAAACGCTGGGGCCTCTCAACTTGAGCAGACACATTGCAATTAAATGAACTAAAATGAGCAGCGGAGCCGAGACTAGTCTGACCAGGGCAGGAGCTGCCATGGTGATTAGACAATTACCTGTGTTCTACTGTCAACAATCACTGTGCAGGAAACCTAGTGCTCATTACCCCTAGCCCAGGGAAAGCCTGTGTTTGACACCTGGCCTCATCAGTGACACTGGAGTAAATGAAAGGTTCCTAGTTAGGCGTGACTACTCAGACCGCTTGCTCATAATGCTATGCTAACAAACACAGCTGGGCTCAGAGAGAGAGACCTCGGACTACAGCTCCGTGGGGGGGGGGTCCATGGGTAAAGAGTAAAGACTGAACCACCGTAGTGGGTGCTCAATCAGGTGGGGTGAGACATTTATAAACATACAGTAGGATTCCCATGGAGAGTAATGACAGTGGTGATGGCCAGGGCTGCAGATGTACTGTAATGTTGTGGCCAAACCACAGACAGTCAGCCAGACAGTCAGCCAGGCTAACAGCACCTAAGCTTACAGCAGACTAGGCTAACAGCAGACTAGGTTAACAGCAGCCTATGCTAACAGCAGACTAGGCTAACAGTAGACTAGGCTAACAGCAACCTAGGCTAACAGCAGACTAGGCTAAAAGTAGACTAGGCTAACATCAGACTAGGCTAACAGCAACCTAGGCTAACAGCAACCTAGGCTAACAGCAACCTAGGCTAACAGCAGACTAGGCTAACAGCAACCTAGGCTAACAGCAGACTAGGCTAACATCAGACTAGGCTAACAGCGACCTAGGCTAACAGCAGACTAGGCTAACAGCAGACTATGCTAACAGCAACCTAGGCTAACAGCAGACTAGGCTAACAGCAGACTAGGCTAACAGCAACCTAGCTAACAGTGACTAGGCTAACATCAGACTAGGTTGTCAACAGCCTAGGCTAACAGCAGCTTAAGCTTACAGCAGACTAGGCTAACAGCAGTATCAGGCTAACAGCAGTCTAGGCTAACAGCAGACTAGGCCAATACAGCCTGCTGTGCAGCCTACGCTAACAGCAGACTAGGCTAACAGCAGACTAGGCTAACAGCAGCAGTGAAAGAGAAGTCTGATGTTCACTATCATAGAACTGATTATGTTAACAACAAAGTTTTCTGGTGAGTGTTTTGCATTGATCTGTGTCAGTCTTGTGGATCCTCTGTTGGTAGGTTAATCGCTATTTGAATGGGAGAAAATAGCATACCGTTGTCAGGGCTAAATGCTCTAGTAAAATGCCCTTTCATGTAAAACGCAACCCATAACCCATTGCCCATGATAGAGAAAATGAGCTTGAAAATAAAACAATCACTTTGTGCATCCTCAGAACTGTAGACTACATTTACAGTGTGCAATCAGAAACAACGCACGTCGGGCCACTCTGGAGGTCTGAAGCAAAAATAGCTTATTCAAATGCTGACTTAACGAAGACCACAATACAACCTGTTTAATGGGAGCTGACAGTCCAGTCCGGCTCACTCCAATTGTTAACACATACTGTATCAGTGTGAGAAGTAAAACTCACCAGAATGACAACACACATAGCCACAGGAATTTATTGATCTTGGCGATTCTCTATTTTATACATGTAAAATAACAGAACATACTACAGGTTTATGTTTCAAACAACGTAATTCTGGAAGAGAACATGGCAGAATCCACAAAAACACCTTTGCAGATACATCCATAATGTGTTTTTACCTCATTCAGCAGCTGCATTTCCCATATCAGCTCCCTGTGGAACAAAGCAGTGCTGTGGGCTTGGTGCTGTGATGTGGGGGGTGGGGCATGCAACACAAAATCAATAAGAGAGATGCCTGCCTCTTTTCTCAGCTCTCCCACCATGTTCAAGACAAGTGCACTTATTTAAATGCTTAAACCGTAATTAACTTGGACCGAGCAGGACTTATCTGAACACCTATAACAAAACAAGAGGCCTAGACTCTCCTTGCTCTCCCCGGTTCTTTTCAACTGGTAACATTTATTTAAGCTGTTAGAACCCCGCGGCTCTACGGGATCCTACAGAAAGCCCGCTACGTCCGGAGAGGATCAAGACCCACACAGTCGTTTTTTCTAGCGGCTTGTTTTTGTTAGGCCCCACTCTGAAAAACAAAGTTTGAGTGGAGGAGTTAGTAAAGATTTAAAAAGTCAGAACTGAAATTAGGCCCAGAGACGTAAAACACGTTGGGAGTGAGGAACAAGATGATGGCGAAGATAATGAAGATACCAGTGGTGCTGGAGCACTGTGGGCACGTCATGCACTGTGTCGTCAATTAACATTTAATAAGTTGCGTTTAATTTTAAGCTCTACTGAGAAATGCTGCATTCTCTGTCAAGACTTGGACCTGAAGCTCCAAATTGATGTATAGACATTCACAGTTGTGGATAAATTTGACCAAGCTTATTAGAATTCCTCCAACCCTAACTACTTGCTCTTTAGAGGTTACAGACAATAAAGGACATGGAATAAATAAAGCTACTGTAAAGCCCTACACATACTTTCAGTAGCCTAATATTTCCCCCCCCCCCCCCCCCCCCCCCCCCAAAAAAAAAAAAAAAAAAAAAAAAAAAAAATTACCACTCAGTACTAGAATGCTATTACTTGGCTTCTGACACACTTACTCAGCCTGACAAATGTACTGTACAGGCAGCCAGCTTCTAGCTTTGTTTTCCCATACACATTATACATTTAAACAGCAATTTTTTAACTGAGCCATTTGAGGATTAGTGCCTCAAGGGCCCAACTATAATATCCTCTATCTTGACTAGCAACCTTGTGTTGCCATAAAGAGATTTGCCTAACCTACCCCATTATAGTGAATGGTGAAATGAAGCTATCTTCGTGGTCAATATTCATAGATATAAAAAAAATATATTGAACACAATCATGTTAATACTAATAATTGATTTAGTTTCATCAGATGTATGTACTTGAACCGATTACTTTAAAATCACACAGAGACGAAGTTAAAGGGATAATTTAGCTACACGGAAGCCTGCAGTACCTCGGACGGCCCTCAATTTAAGAGGGAGCAGCACTAAGCTAGCCTGCAACGTCACTTCCTAGAGTAGCTCAAACTGCACATGCGCTGTTTCCAAAAACTCCTCCATGTAGCAAAATTGTGACAGGCTGAAATGACACTTCCTGATCTTCAAATGCGCCACTGAGCATTCTCATAGGAAACAATGGGGTGACGTCATCGATGGCTTCGTCCATATTATTTTACAGTCTATGGGAATCACGTCCCAGTGACAAGCTCTGAGATTAAAACACTGTCAACCCTCTGTGGCTTTACCTTAAAATGAGCATATCCAGCAGCACAGCTCTGAGCAGAGCCCCTCATCTACTGTAACTAGTATACTCTATATCATAAAAATCGAATCAAAATCAAATCCAATTTTATTTGTCACGTTTCGAAAACAACAGGTGTAGTCTAACATTGAAATGCTTACTTACGAGCCCTTCCCAACAATGCAGAGAGAAAAATAGAAAAATAATATAACAATTATTACACAAGGAATAAATACACAATGAGTAACGATAACTTGGCTATAAAACGTGGGTATTATACAAATATAAATATAAGCAGTTGCCACTGTAATCTAGAGCACTATCAAACTGTACGCAGAGGTCAGCAGAGGCTCCTGGGTAGAGCATTGATTTAAGGGGAGACTAGAGGCAGTGTGGAGGGTGATACTGTACATATAGGTGTACTGGAACAGTCAGGCCTAGGAGCTGAGAACAGAACACCATGTACAGAAACAGGGAGAGACGACTGAGCACAGCACACATCACTGCTGTGATTAAAGCAGCTCCTTCTTTTCAACAGCATGACAAGCACAAGCTCTGCACGCACACACGCAACACCGATTACACACTGCTGTTTGTGCGCAGTCCATGGCCAATGTCTGTCACAGGCACACAGAGACAATGAGGCAAAAAGAGAGTGGCATGAATGTGCTGGAAGAACAAAGAGAATAAAGAGGGAAGATCACCTCCTTAAAGAGCTTTCTTTCTGTTGCATCTGTGCTAAGTAGTCATCATGTCTGCTGAACTGATGTTGTGTTTGTCCGCAGATGCCGCCCCCAAGAGGGTCCCTGCCCTCAGCCCCCGTGCATAAAACATGCAGAGGCTGCACATAGCGAGAGAGAGAAAAGAGGCCCACACCTCCGCCTGCTCCACACCGCTGCCGCCATCACAGGAACACAGCCTGCTACAAATCCACACTGACACACACAGCCCGGCACACAGAAACACATAGACGCAGCAGGTACTGTATACACAGAGAGAGAAACATACAGTTTTTACACACAACAGAAAAACACTGCTAGGGCTTACAAATGTGGCTATATAAAACCCAAACACACACACACAGGTTGATTGGCCATAAGTCAGTGTGGCAGTAGTGCAGTATGTAGCAGTTTTCAGTCAGCAGTAGACTTTGTTTTTATAACCCTTTTTATTATTCTCATAGAGTGTTACTCTGGCAAGTGTTCAGAAACACTACAATATTATTACAGATCGTCTGCTCCCAGCACGGAGCAAAAGGTGTAAAATTAAGCAGATCTAATTACGGGATAGCGCTGAAAGAGGACAGAGATCCATCCATTAAGGAGTGGGAGAGGAACGTGATGCTTGATCATTCCCAGCCAGGGAGGGACTCCCCGGCCCTCAGATTCCTGGAAGAGCCTAAAGGGCTTTTTATGGCGCCCCCAAAATAACACTACAAACCTGCTCAATGTCAAAAATGATCCACGAATTTCACACGACTGATGGACACAGAGCCAGATCCAGACAGACAGACAATAATAATAGACCAGATGGAGAGAGCTCTTGGGCTTGATTTGATTTAACATCCAAAACACATACTGGGATTCATGTGACAACTACATGGACAGTAAAATATCAAATTCCACCTATATGATAAGGCACTTCATGGGTTACACAGTGTCTCTGTGATGCATGTTTCTCGTGAATTGGATGGGATGATTCACGATATATCAGAGCACGGTGCCAGAAGAGATACACACGCGCTCCCAGCACTCTCAAACCTCCAGCCTTCCATGTTGTGAGGTTCCAATGAACTCCCATGTTATAATGTTATTGCCCCCAACACTCCCCCCCACCTAACCCCCCAAACTCCACTCCCAATTCTCATCCATTCTACCCCAGCACCTCAAAACCCTCTGGGCCCCCTCAGGCTCATGTATCATCAGGCAGGGAGGGTACACGTTGTTCTGTAGCAACAAAACCTCTTGTTCTCTCTCCTCCTCTCCTCCCAGTAAACCAGTATAATGGTACGGTGACCATAAATAATGCAGATGGTATATGATGCAATTCCAGCATTAGCCCTACAAAAAAAAAAAAAAAAAAAAAAAAAAAAAAAAAAAAAAATAACAGTGGGACACGGCAGCTTCGGAGGCCTCCCACGACGCTTCACCCTCACTGTCTCAGGGCTGGGGGACAGCCAGGCTCCTCCCACACACTTTCGCAGTAGAGGAGAGGCTGAGGATGAAGACCTCGTGACACGAATGAGCAACACACACACACACCTCTATGATCTCAGCCCAAAAAGGTGCTGGTCTGCATCTCATTCCCAGGCTTCTGTATTTATCTAAGACTGGACCTCTGATACTATAGTCACCATGGTAATGACTTTCTTGTCTTACTGGCTAGAAGGAGAATCACTCATGTGTTTTACATCTCATCCTGTCAGTCACGGTACAGGCCAATGTGAGTCACTGCTGTCTCCTGTCATTCAGACTGGCACAACCCAGCTAGGCAAGTAAAACCCATTTCCCACAACATCTGTAATGTTTTACAATTGGATTTGGTTCTCGCTGTATGTGGCTTGTCTGAACCGTGTTTCAGCTCTCTGACGGTGATGTACCTTATTGAGAGGCGCTGTCTGTCCAATAGAGTTATATTGATGGATTTGCTGGAGCGGGCGCAGTGCACACTATAAGCAAATAAAGCTAGATGGATAAGGTCATTAAACCTGTCACACAGGGACATGGCGCCGGCAGCAGCAGGGGGCCAGACACACTACTACTGTTACGGCAGGGCCACCAAAACACACCAGATCTCCTCCCATAGACTCACTACTGAGTTGACGCGCAGGCCACCAAAACACACCAGATCTCCTCCCAGATCACTCGATTGAGTTACGGCAGGGCCACCAAAACACACCAGATCTCCTCCTCCCATAGACTCACACTACTGAGTTACGTGGCAGGCCCACCAAAACACACCAGATCTCTCCCATAGACTCACTACTGGAGTTACGGCGTGGGCCACCAAACACACCAGATCTCCTCCCATAGACTCTTACCTAATGAGTTACGCGTGGGCCACCAAAACAGACCAGATCTCCTCCCCAGACTCACTACTGAGTTACACAGGGCCACCAAAACACACCAGATCTCCTCCCCATAGACTCACTACTGAGTTAATGCAGGGCCACCAAACATACCAGATTCTCCTATGACTCACTACTGATGGCAGGGCCACTAAACACACCAGACTTCCTCCCATAGACCCTCATTATTGAGCAGGAACTGGGAGATCAAGGCCAGCTCTTAGCTACACAGAGAGAGAGTCTAGTCTATTCATTCTGTTTCAAACTAGTCCATTTATCCGTAAGCACAGTCCAAATATGGTACGCATGACCTCATAAAAGACATCCTCTTAACAGCCACAGACGCAAGGCCAGGCTATACACACCAAAGGCTTTGTGTTTGTGTGTGAAGGGTTTGTGTGTCTTCATCCTTTAGAGATGCTGTTGAACAGAAGAAGAGGCCAGCTGGCATGTTTCTTGTTAAGGATCTCTGGTGTCATAGTTTCATGTGAACATAAAGTGCACAGGTGACTAACACAGAAAACGCACCGCCACAGAGCATGGGCTCCCAGCTAATTAGCGCATTATTGGGACTACACTAAAAAAAGGACATATAAAGCAAAGATAAGACCTTTTTCTATATTGTAAACAGCAACTGTGTTTGAGGCCTCACAGCTGCTTCTGTGTTAGTATCCAGGGCCACATTAGTATTGGAAGAGAAGAGGGAAGAGTAGCAGAGGTCATTAGAGACAAACCATAAAAGCTTTGTTCTGATGAAATGGTCAGCCAGAGAGGCTGATGGGAAAGCCTGTCACCATTATGTAACCTAACGTAGAAGGCGAAAAGACATCTGTTTTTCAGGGAAAATGGAAGTTAGGTTGAAAATACTGTATCCTTGAAACCAGGAAACAGCTGCTTTCTGCCGAGCCCATGGAGAGGCCCATTACGTGATCTGCCTGTTGTAGTGAAGTGAGGCTGTTGGCCCCCTAGCCCTCCTGGCCTCTCCACCCATGGACAAAGAGTGGTGCGACCTCTGGGCCCCATGCCAGCAACCCTGGCCCTAACCCTAAGAGAAGAGGAGGCACCCTCTCTCTCTCTCTCTCTCTCTCTCTCTCTCTCTCTCTCTCTCTCTCTCTCTCTCTTCGCCTCTCTCTCTCTCCTAACACTGAGTTTCTCTTACATACATACATGCAGGCCTAATGTCAAAGTGGGGCCCATTAAAGTTCACAAATAGATGCTGAAAATTATGAGATTATTTAAATGACTGCTACAGGAAAGGATATAAAGGGGAGGAGTTGCTGAGGAAAAAGGAAAGAAGGGACAGAAAGAAAATAGATTGGGCGACGAGTTGCGTACCATTACAATTAATTTAGCAGTGTTTTTCCGCTGTTGATGCAGTCCTGTTAATATTTTGTGCATAAAAGAAAAAACATTAGTAGATGTTTAGGGAAACTGTTGTAAAAAATGCAACAAAGGCGAGCCTTGATGTGTGAGAATAAAATAACCCAGAGAGGGTCAGCTTATTTTAATAATTGATTGGCCAGAGATATGCATGCTCATTAAGTCACTTCAAACAATGTAGTTATTAATCACACAGAGCCCATATGAGTGGCAGAGATTAAACATGCCTAGACTGGGCTATGACACCCTCACTGTGGCCCAGCTCTGGCTGTGTGAGTGTTTGTGTGTGTGGCGACTGGAGCCCCTGTTCCCAGGCTGAATCTCCTGCCCTGCCTGTCATCCACAACACAGAACAGTGTTTCACAGAACAGAACACA